>NC_053434.1:108377480-108400396 GCF_007990345.1 Gossypium hirsutum
GAAAATTATAGAGCAACCCAGAGAGGATATGCTTTATGATTTTACCAAATATAAGGAGAAGACAAGAACAATTACAAGAAGAAGGTTCGAGAAATATCTAGTACCTGAAACCAGACTCGTCGGATGAAGATCTTAGCCGTGGGTCCGACAATTACCCCCGAGTATGGTCAGTGGCGTGATCAAAGGATCAACGACAACATCCCGGCGTCAAATTCAGAAACTGCTCGATCTTTAGAAGAACACTTACAAGTTTGCCTTCTGAGATAGAATCACAAACAAGAATTCGAAAAAAGGAGTTTAGAATTGGGGAAGAAGATAGAACAACTAGAGGAAAAAAAATGCAGTTAGACTGGATGTGGACATCAAAGATTAGAGGCCAACAAATTGAGAAAAGGAAAGAACAAAGCAGAAGAAGATTTGGACAGCCTAAAGACAGATTACAAGAAGTTGCGTAGGTCGCTAAGCTGCTGGCTGGGTAAAACGCAGAACAAGGCGACAAGAAATCAGGAGGAAAAGACGAAAGCTAATCAATGGAAAGAAATTTCAGGATACTCGAGCTCGAGAAGTCGCATTGGAAAAGTCTACTAGTTGCCAAGACGAGAAGACGGAGTTGAAGGTCCGGATAACTGAACTAGAAAGAACGCTTCACCAGTACTGTAATCGTAATGCTACGGTTAATTAAGGGCGAGCTTAGACAAAATTGAAGAATTAAAAAGACAAATAGGAGGGCTAGAGAATGCATTGCAAAATAGTGAAATCCGAATAGAGCTTCTGGAAGAAATAATGAGCAGTGGCAAAGACAATTCCGTCAGTCTCAAGAGCAGATTAGAAAAAGAGATTATATTATGGGAGAGGCGGTGACTCAAGTGCGCGAGGTAGCTGATCATCTGCAAACTCTAGCGGTTCAGGCTGATCTATTAAGTTTGAAGTATGAGTCAGAGTCGGACAGGGGCCGAGAATTAGCTTGGCTTCTTAGAAAGGTTAAGGCTTGAGTGTGAGGGCAAAGCCATATATGTAGTCTATTTTATGTAAAGAAACTCTTTATCTAGTAAAGTTTTCTAATGAAGTTGAATTAGAATCAGTGCCTCTTTTTCTTTGCATTCTTTTCATGCATTGCATCACATCATATGCATTAATGACCATTAAAAAACCTAATCGAATAAAATCATTTCAGTTAACCTGGAAAACCAAAAAGTTACGGCACCCGAGCTAAGACAAAATATGGACCAAAGGTTGGAGAAGCTAGAGCGACTTCAAAAGAAATGCAAGACCAGTTGCAGGCGCAAATGAAAGAGCAAATAGAAAAGATTCAGCGTGACATGGTACAAAAGATGGAGGAGTCCCAAAATGATCTGGTGGCTAAGATGACGCAATTATTGAAGGGAGTAGACAAGGGTAAAGGTCCTGTGATTGTTAGTGAAGAAGAAAACAATGGTGAACCACTTTATCCTCCAGGTTTCACGCCTCCGCATGCGCAAGTACAGACTGAGCTGCATCCGCGGAGACCTCTGTGTCGGTTAGGCCCCAGCAGTTCCAAGGCGATGCTTCAATTCCAATGAATTTTCAACCCGGAGTGGGCTTTAATCCGGCGATAGCCCAAATAATATTGCTGTCCCAGATCTTGACGAGATGGTTGAAAAGGACAAGGCGAAGGAGGAATTTCCAAAACAATTTGAGGAGAAATGGAAATGGATAGAAGAAAAGTTTAGGGCAATAGAAAGCATCGAAAGCTATGGAATAGATGCAAAGGATCTGAGCTTGGTTCCGGACTTGTGCTCCTTACAAATTTAAGATGCCGGAATTGAGAATACAACGGGACTAGTTGCCCAGGATCCCATATTACTATGTTTTGTAGAAGAATGACGGGGCATATTAATAATGATCAATTATTAATACATTGCTTTCAGAAAGTCTTACGGGAGCGGCGTCAAAGTGGTACAATCAGCTGAGTCGAGCTAAAATTGCTACTTGGAGGGATTTAGCACAGGCTTTCCTGAGACAATACAATCATGTCTCAGAAATGATGCCTGACAGGATAACTCTGTAAAATTTAGAGAAGAAATCGAACGAAAGCTTCAGACAATATGCGCAGAGGTGGCGAGAGGTGGCGGTTCAGGTGCAACCACCGCTTTTGGAAAAAGAGATGACGACGCTTTTTATTAATACTTTGAAAGCCCCGTTCATCACTCACATGTTGGGAAGCACTTCAAAAAATTTCTCGGATATAATCATGAATGGTGAAATGATTGAGCATGCCATTAAAAGTGGAAAAATAGATGGAGGAGAAAATAATAGGAGGGCACCCGAGGAAAAGAGAAAATGAAGTGAATAATGTGAATGCTTATGGTAGGTCAATTACCGTGAATCAACCAAAGAAAGTGGTTGCTAATCAACAGGGATCATCAAGACAAGAGTCAGGAGCTAGGCAAACTACTGAAAAGCCCCAATTCACGCCAATCCTGATGTCATACAAGGAGTTGTATCAGACTTTATTCGATGCACATGTTGTTGCTCCTCGTTACTTGAGTCATCTACAACCCCCGTATCCAAAATGGTATGATACGAACGCGCAATGTGATTATCATGCGGGAATTTCTGGGCACTCGATAGAAAATTGTACTGCCTTCAAGAAGGTAGTAGAAGGACTTATCAATTTAGGTGTTGTCAAACTTGACGACTCACCTAACGCAAAGAATCCGTTACCTAATCACGCAGATAAGGGGTGAATATGGTTAGCGAAGGTACGAGAGAAGTCAAGACTGACATTGCTGAAGTAAAACTCCATTGAAACGGGTCTGGAAGAAATGGCAAAAGAGGTTTGGTTATTTCAGATTCTGAGGAAGGGCATGAGATGGGAAATTATGTGAATTTCACCATAAAACAGGGCACAAAATCCAAGAATGTGAAGGATTTAAGGCTTTGGTTCAAAGCATGATGGATAACAAAGAGATGAGGTTTTACGAAGATGCGAAAGAAATGAGGAGCATATGCGCGACAGAGTGGGAACAAAGGCTCCAAATCATCCTGTGGTCATTATCTCACGCCCTAAGGGTAATGAGGTTAGGGCTCAGGTAACACGAAAATTGTAATCCAGAAACCATCAAATTTCTCTTATAGGGATAACAAATGGTGCCGTGGAATTACGGGTGTAATGTGACCGTTTTGGGAAAAGAAGCAGAAAGAAATCAGGAAACAGGTTCTTACACGCGCAATGGAAAAAGATATGACGCTCAAGCAGAGTCGTCCAGGGAAGAGAATTGGAAGAAAGAACAGAGGAAAGGGAAAGCAGTAGAAGTTGAACCATTGGTAAATGAACCAATAAAAGAAGAGGAGGCAAAGGAGTTTTTGAAGTTTTTGAAACACAGTGAATACAGTGTTGTGGAGCAACTGCACAAACAGCCGGCCCGCATTTCTGTATTAGCTTTACTCTTAAACTCAGAAGTACATCGGAATGCACTATTAAGGGTGCTAAACGAAACATATGTGGCTGACGATATTTCGGTAAACAAGCTGGATCGGCTGATCAACAATATTGGTGCTGACAATTTTATCTTCTTCAGTGATGATGAAATACCATCCGGAGGAAGAGGTTCTACTAAAGCCCTACATGTTACTGTCCGATGCAAAGGGTACACACTCCCGGGGGCCTTGGTTGATAATGGATCTGCACTAAATGTATTGCCTTTGTCCACTCTTAGTCGATTACCAATAGACAGTTCGCACATGAAAGCATGCCAGAGCATAGTAAGAGCATTTGATGGAACAAAAAAGGAGGTTATGAGGAGAATTGAGGTACCATTAAGGATTGGCCCAGTCAATTATGAGGTGGATTTCTTGGTGATGGATATTAAACCCTCCTACAACTGTCTATTGGGGAGACCGTGGATACACTCAGCAGGGGCAGTACCTTCATCATTACATCAGAAGGTGAAGTTGGTATCGGAGGATCGGTTGGTAACAATAGATGCAGAGGAGGATATTATCGCAATGATGACTAGCGATGCACCTTATGTGGACATCAACGATGAGGCACTAGAATGTTCTTTTCGATCGTTAGAATTTGTGAACGCGATGTTTATTGCGGAGGGAAATAGAATTCCAGTACCGAAAATATCCAGGACCACTGAGATGGGATTGCGATTGATGGTAGGAAGAGGAGCCTTACCCGAGAAAGGATTGGGAAAATATCTTCAGGGAAGGATCGAGGCACCAATACCGAAGGAAAAGTTTGATAGATTTGGTTTAGGGTACAAGCCAGACATGAAGCAGAAGAAGAAAGAAGTAGAGAAGAGACAAGAGAGAAGAAGGGCGCGTTTGAATGGACATGAAGCTAAGTGTGAGCCTTTAACCTTTCCCCACATATCTACATCTTTTGTGTCGGGAGGATTTATTCATTCTGAATGTGGAGTGTCCGATAGCGGCATGGGAGGAATGTTGGAAAATGTTTATACCAACGCCATAGAAGTAACGGAAAGGAGGGCTTTGTTGGAGATCTGCCCTTATGAGCCTGGAAGCGAGCTAAACAATTGGACTGCTGAAGAAATCCCTGTAGTCTTTAGGGCTTATTCAGAGTAATGCTCAAAACATTCCTGTTGTTTGTTGGCTTAGAAACAATATGAAATTTTTTGTGAAATAGGCATTGGGCCTAAATATCATTATTTTAATGAAATACGTGTCAACGTTCATCTTGATCAGTCATTTTTTTTCTTCTTTTTATATTTTCCATTTGGTTGATTGTCTTACAAATAATTCTTTCATTTGTAATTCTGTTGCACAAACATATTCATAAATTTATATTCTTGGTATATTCTTTGATATGCCTTCATAGGTCTTCAGATATCAATGACATGAGTGACGCTGCCTCAAACATGGAGCCTATTTTTGAGCAAGAGGTGTGTTCAGAAGGATCCCGCGACTTTGAAAATGACAAAGATTATGATGCATCTCCGGACTTGTTAAGAATGATGGAACAAAAGGATAAGCATATCCTACTTCATAGGGAATCGTTAGAAATAGTGAGCCTAGAGGATGGAAAGGAGGTGAAAATTGGAACTGAAATCACCGCAAAGACAAGACAAGACCTCATTAATTTGCTTCGAGAGTTCAAGGATGTTTTCGCGTGGTCGTACCAAGATATGCCTGGGCTAAGTACTAACATTGTGGTGCATCGTCTGCCCATAAAAGAGGATTGTAAACCCGTTCAACAGAAGCTCAGGAGAATGAGACCTGACATTGTGTTGAAATAAGAGAAGAAGTCAAAAGACAATTCGACGCTGGATTCTTACAAGAGGTCAAGTATTCGGATTGGGTAGCCAACATCGTCCCTGTTCCAAAAAGATGGAAAGGTACGAATGTGTGTGGATTATAGGGATTTGAACAAGGCTAGTCCAAAGGACAACTTTCCACTGCCTCACATTGATACTTTGGTAGATAACACGGCGGGCTATTCATTGTTTTCTTTCATGGACGGTTTCTCTGGATACAATCAAATAAAGATGCATCCTGGAGACATGAGGAAAACCACATTCATTACCTTATGGGGAACATTCTGTTACAAAGTAATGCCCTTCGGATTGAAGAATGCGGGAGCAACGTATCAAAGAGCTATGGTGACTTTATTTCACGACATGATGCACAAGGAGATCGAAGTCTATGTTGACGATATGATCGCGAAGTCTAGAACGGAAGAAGAGCATGTTCAGGGCTTGAAAAGGCTATTTTTGAGTTTAAAGAAATTTCAGCTCAAGCTTAACCCAGCCAAATGCACGTTTGGAGCCAGATCAGGGAAGTTATTAGGCTTCATAGTTAGCAAAAAGGGGATCGAGGTTGACCCAGACAAAGTAAAGGCAATACGAGATTTACCTCCCCCGCGCACTCAGAAGGAGGTTCGAGGTTTCCTAGGGAGGCTGAATTACATTGCTCGGTTCATCTCACAACTGACAGAGAAATGTGATCCAGTATTCCGACTCTTAAAGAAATATAATCCGGGTGAATGGGATGAAGAGTGTCAGAGGGCTTTCGATAGGATAAAGCAGTACTTGGCTAATACTCCAGTCTTATCACCTCCAAGTCCAGATAGGCCATTGATATTGTATCTAACAGTGTTGGAGAATTCCATGGGATGCGTATTGGGCCAACATGATGAGACGGGAAAGAAAGAAAAGGCAATATACTATCTCAGTAAGAAATTTACCGATTGCGAAATGAGGTACTCATCAATTGAGAAGTTGTGTTGTGCTCTAATCTGGGCAACCCGAAGACTGAGGCAGTATATGTTGTATCACACGACTTGGTTGATTTCAAAGTTAGATCCTTTAAAATATATGATGGAATCGACTGCTTTGAACGGGAGAATGGCTAGATGGCAGATCTTGCTCTCAGAATTTGATATAGTATATGTCAGTCAAAAGGCCATAAAGGGAAGTGCAATAGCCGATTTCCTAGCTAGTAGAGCCTTGGAGGACTATGAATCTTTGAATTTCGATTTTCCAAACGAGGACTTGATGTATGTGGCGAATACTGAAGAAAATCCTCAAATAGATCACGTATGGAGGTTAAATTTTGATGGAGCTTCAAATGCTACGGGTAATGGAGTTGGGGCAGTCTTGGTATCCCCAAGTGAAGATCATTATCCTGTTGCTAGCAAGTTGGACTTCGATTGTACAAATAACATGGCAGAATATGAAACATGTATTATGGGCATTCGTGCAGCCATTGAACGGAACATCAAAGTACTGAGAGTATACGGGGATTCAGCGTTGGTGATATACCAACTCAAAGGGGAGTGGGAGACCAGAGATCCTAAGCTAATCGGTTATAGAAAACTAGTTCTTGAATTGGCTGAGGAGTTTGACGATATCACCTTCTATTACCTCCCACGGGAGGAAAACCAAATGGCTGATGCATTAGCTACTCTAGCTTCGATGATTCAGGTGAATAGACTTGAGGCAATGAGGCCTGTTCAGATGAGTATCTCTGAGACCCCGGCTAATTGCTGCAATATTGAGGAGGAGGGAAAAGATGATTGTCCTTGGTATCGGAGTATCTTACAATATGTGAAGAATCGGGAATACCCTGATCAAGCGACAGAGAATGACAAAAGAACTCTGAGAAAGATAGCCATTGAATATGTCTTAGATGGAGAAGTGTTATATAAAGAAGGAAGGATCAAGTACTGTTAAGATGTGTGGATGCTGTGGAAGCCAAGAAAATTTTGGAAGAAGTCCATGAGGGTATTTGTGGGACGCACGCCAGTGGTTTCACGATGGCCAGACAGATCATGAGATTTGGGTACTATTGGCCCACCATGGAAGGAGATTGTATTGATCATGCCAGGAAGTGCCACAAATGCCAAATTTACGGAGACAAATACACGCGCCTCCTTCACCTCTTCACGTCATGACCTCTCCTTGGCCGTTTTCCATGTGGGGTATGGATGTTATTGGGCCAATATCACCAAAGGCTTCTAATGGGCATCGCTTCATCTTCGTAGTAATTGATTACTTTACCAAGTGGGTGGAAGCTGCTTCATATGCAAATGTCACGAAAGCAGTAGTCAGCAAATTCTTGAAGAAGAAGATCATTTGTCGATATGGAATGCCTGAGAGGATCATATCCGACAATGCGATGAACTTGAATAATAGCACAATAGCTGAAGTTTGTAGTAAATTTAAAATTAAGCATCATAACTCATCGCCGTATCGTCCCAAAATGAATGGTGCAGTGGAGGCGGCCAATAAAAACATTAAAAGGATTGTGGGGAAAATGACTGAAACCTACAAGGATTGGCATGAGAAATTATCATTTGCTCTCCTTGCCTATCGAACATCTGTTAGAACCTCTACTGGGGCAACGCCTTTTTCTCTGGTTTATGGAATGGAGGCAGTATTACCCATTGAGGTTGAAATCCCTTCTCTACGGGTGTTATCTGAGCTACAGTTGGATGAAGCCGATTGGATCCAATCTCGGTACGATCAGTTGAACCTAATAGAAGAAAAGAGGCTAAGAGCTATTCACCATGGGCAAATGTACCAGAAACGAATGATGCGAGCCTATAATAAAAAGGTTCGCCCCCGAGAATTTCGTGAAGGGGACTTGGTGCTAAAAAAGATTCTTCCTATGCAAAAAGATTTTAGAGGAAAATGGATGCCAAGTTGGGAAGGCCCTTATGTTGTAAAGAAGGCCTTTTCCGGTGGAGCTTTGATTCTATGCGAGATGGATGGCAAAAGTTTACCAAATCCGGTAAACGCAGACTCCGTCAAGAAATACTTCACATGAAAGAAAGGGGAACCAAAGTGAAAACCCGTAAAGGGCGCTTTGCTTCCTAAAAAAAAAAACTTTGGAGAGGCTAAGGTGAAAACCCGTAAAGGGCACTTTGAGACCAAAGAGGGCTTGAGTCGAAAACCCGAAAAGGGCGACTCAAGTATTGGGCAGGATTGGAACATCAGGACTTGAGCGGATCAAATTTTGATCAGGGGCATATGATGATCTTGCAACGTCTTGGAACATTGACAGAGTATTGCAGATCTCCTGAACACATGTCAAACTCAGAAGGGTCTTCGAAAAGTTTGTACAGAGAAACTCAAGCGGCGATAGCTGGGGCACCTAGTTCTTATGTGTATTCTTGAAAATACATTTTCTTTCTTTCTTCCTTTCCTTTTGTGAAAACGCACATTCTCAATTCACTTCTTTGTTACCTTCTTTTTCGCCATCTTTGATGTTTTATTTGAGTTATGATCAGAGCTAGCTTTATTCTTATCCATTGTTATGATCTTTTTGCAAACATGTTGCATAGGAATAACGATTAACGAACTAATAAAACTTTCAGGAAAGAAGTTTTGCACATTACTCTGGAAAATTTCTAAATAATATAGGGACCTGAAACATGACTATTGTTTAGAAAATACCAAGTTTAAAGGGTGAAATAGCTAGGAAGGAAGAGTCTAAGTTAAAGACCATCCTTTCAGATTTTGTCGTCTAAACATTGATTGAACAAAATGACAAGCTGTCGTGTTAATTACAAAGCTTAAATGAACAAGCAAGCAATGATCATCAAGCAATAGGAAGAGGTTACCTCGGAGAAGAGAGCCTTCACTTGCGCATAAGACTTTGGTATGACACCTTGAGAATGGTGTAGGAAACCAGAACGGTTCAAATCCTATATCCCCGAATTGTGATAAAGGAAGACAGAGGAAAAGCCACATATTTCTACCCTTAGATTGCTGTGAGAGAATGATGGTACAAATTTTGGCGTCCCAGTGGATATAACTTTGAGGTTTATAATAGGGACAGTATGGCTAAATGTTTCTTCAGAAAAATCAGTCAAGCGAGAAGGCGTTGTAGCACATCAGTCACAAAACCTTGATAAACTTCGAGTAGTGATAACCTAAGCAAGATCATTCTCGGAAAAATAAAATTCTGCATTCATGTAAACACCATTCACATATGTCAGGTTAGGAGCATTAGTTTCATTTTGATCATGTCATCCTAATCATTAGGCATAATTAGGTTTATTATACAGGTCTTATCTCCCTGAGATTACAGTGGAACAGACCAAAGAATTTCAGATCTTATCTCCCTGAGATTACAGCGGAGCAGATCAAAGATAGTAATCCTATCTCCTTGAGATTACAATGGAGCGGATTAAAGGATCTTATCTCCCCGAAGTTACAGTAGAGAAGATCACATCAGGTCTTATCTCCCTGAGATTACAGTGGAATAGACCAAAGAATTTCGGATCTTATCTCCCTGAGGTTACAGTGGAGCAGATTGAAGCCAGAGATCTTATCTCCCTGAGATTACAGCGGAGCAGATCGAAGACACTATCCTATCTCCCTGAAGTTACAGTGGAGCGGATTAAAATAAAGGATCTTACCTCCCTGAGATTACAGCGGAGCAGATCGAAGACACTATCCTATCTCCCTGAAGTTACAGTGGAGCGGATTAAATTAAAGGATCTTATCTCCCCGAAGTTACAGTAGAGAAGATCACATCAGGTCTTATCTCCCTGAGATTACAGTGGAATAGACCAAAGAATTTCGGATCTTATCTCCCTGAGGTTACAGTGGAGCAGATTGAAGCCAGAGATCTTATCTCCCTGAGATTACAGCGGAGCAGATCGAAGACACTATCCTATCTCCCTGAAGTTACAGTGGAGCGGATTAAAATAAAGGATCTTATCTCCCTGAGATTACAGCGGAGCAGATCGAAGACACTATCCTATCTCCCTGAAGTTACAGTGGAGCGGATTAAAATAAAGGATCTTATCTCTCTGAGGTTACAGCAGAGTGGATCACATCAAGTCTTATCTCCCTAAATAGTAGTGAAGCAGACGAAAGAAACCGATCTTATCTCCCTAAGTAGTAGTGGAGTAGATCGCATCAAGTCTCATCTCTCTAAGCAATAGCGGAGCAGACAAAAGAAACTAATCCTATCTCTCTAAAGTTGCAGTGGAGCAGACTAAAACCTCGAAAGTTGCTGCGAAGAAGATCGAAGCAACAAGACGCAATGGACTAGAATGAGGCTACCTAAGGAAGAGAAGCTCCAGAAGAAGTCAAGATTCGGCAAGACCAGGCAAAATGGGCCTTTCTTAGTCTTTGCTCTGTTATTGTTACACGACAACGAGCAAAGAGGGCAGCTGTTACAGGCCCATTTCAACCCGAAGCCCAAACCTAACCTACCCAAAACAAACCCATTTACCCGGGGCCCAATTGAAGCCCAAAGACCCCCAGACCCAACAAGGAGTCAGACTAGGGTTTCAGTCGCTGAAACCCTAGTGCCCCACTTGCGCCGCAGCCACCGCCCCTGTCATGTCTTCTGCTGCCACCGCCCAAGCACCTGCCACCACCGCCCATGCCCACTTGCTCTGCAAAACCTGCAAAACAACAAAGAACAGAGAGCAAAAATAAGGCTATAAAAGCCGAAACAAGCAAAAAAGAGGGGGGATTTTGGTTTGTAAAAAAAAAGGGAGACAACACATTAGCAGAAAGAAATAAAAGTAAACAAACCGATTCCAGGTTGATTTTTCCATCAGATTCGCATTTTTTTTTATTATTTTCTTTATTTTGTATATCAAATAGAAAACAAAAAAAAGGGACGAGAGGAAGCCTTACCTGCGCCGCGCCGGAGAGGAGGGAAGGCGAACGGATTCCTTCCCTTCTTTTCGGTTTTGACTCGTTTTTAAGGATTCGGCTTTGAATCCGAGTTCTAAAGGGAGTGGGCTTCAAGCGGGGCTAAGAAAGGTTTGTTTTGCACCTCCGGCCGCCGTCCGTGGCGGAGCTACGGCGGAGGTGCGCCGGAGCCTTTGGTCGGGTCCTGGGGAGAGGGTGTTGAGAGAGAGAGCTCTCTGTTTTTGTTGAAAATGAAGAGGAAACTGTTTTTTAATATTTTTTTTGTATTTATATTAAATTTAAAACGGCACCGTTTTGATAGGGTCAGGACAGCCCCAAAACGACGTCGTTTTGGGCTCCTGACCCGAGACCCGACCCGTACCGCCTGGGATCCGCGTGTTTTTGGACCAGAGGGGTTATTTGCGCCCTCAGTCCTTCCGCTTTTGAGGCCGTTTACAATTGGGTCCTATTCCCTCTTATTACTTGTTTTAATTTTGCCCTAAATTTCCATCTTTCTTGCGATTTGGTCCATCGACCGTCTGCTCAGGCTTTGTTAGAACGACGTCGTTTGGTCCACGTGGGAATATTTTCCGTTTTGACCCTCCGTCCTTTCGCGCGAGTCACATTTTGGTCCTTTTCGTCCTTTTTATTCCAAATTCGCCCAGTATTTTCTTTTTTTATTTCGATTTAGCCTTTTTTTAGCCACTTTATTATTTTGTTTATTTTATTATTATTATTATTATTTACTATTATTATCTTTACTATTATTGTTAGTATTATTACTACTATTATTATTACTATCATTATATTTATACCTATATTTACTTACATAAAATCTTAGATAATAGGTGATATATTATATTATTAATAAAATTGCGTATATACGTATATGTATATGTATTCTTTTAACTTATTTAATATATACATACAAAATCATATTTTCGTATATTTTATAATTTGTATATACATACACTTATATCTATATTTTCTAATTTTTATAAATATATTTATATGTACATACTTATATTTTTATATACTTTCTAATTCGTACATACCTATTTACATCTATATTTTAATATATTTTAAACATATACATAAATATCACTATTTTTTATTTTATTTTTATTCGTTATTATTATTTTCAAATTTTGATGTATACTTACATATATATATCTTTACATTTTATAATTTTATTCATTTATTTATTTACATTTTCATTATTATTTTGAACGAATGCTTTAATTTTATTTGCTTGTATACATTGCTATTTCGTATGTTATCGGTCTGTACCTTTATTTTTCTTATTTTCGTTGCTATTACTTGCATTGTTTTTACATCATCGTATTCATATTTATTTAGTTACGCATATTAACATCTTATCTTATTTTTACTGTTTCGTGAAAAATATTTCATTCAAGGTACGAATTATAACTTTTTGAGTAAACAAAATTTCGTGTTTAGATTTGAGAAAGTAGTACCCTAACTTACTGGGTTTCGACTTTCACAATAAATCTAAAGACACGAATCTTTTAAACTCAAATTTTAAATGATCTCGGGATAAAAAAAAAATCGCGTCCTAACTTACTAGTCGTGATCTCATTTTCAAATCCGAGATGGCTAAACCTATCTTTTAAATAAGCATTTTTATTCGCGTATCGAGAACTCGAGACGTTGTATCCTAACTTACTGAATATGATGTCTTTTCTCGAATAACGTGAAATATGCCCCTTTTTTTGAAAGTTTTCAATGTTTTAATACAAGGATCGTATTTTTTTAAAAATTCCTCAAACTTCTCGATCTTCGACACTAAGACATTAAGTAATCAACTAGGTACCAATCTTGGGCGTATCGAGGGTGCTAATCCTTCCTCGTGCGTAACCGACTCCCGAACCCATTTTTCTGAATTTCATGGACCAAACTTGTTGTTTTAATAAAATCAAACCGTTTATTAAAAACAACCACTTTTCGAGGTGACCCGATCACACCTCATCTAAAAAGATCGGTGGCGACTCCCGTTTTTTTGTTTTCGTCAAAACCCAAGTCGACCCCGTTTTTCATCCAAAAAATGGTGTCAACAAATATATTTCATGCAATTCTTTAAAATTCCTAAAGAGAATCGGTGATGAAATTAATACAGCAATGGCGAGATTTTTGTGGGGACAGCAAGCAGAGGAAAGAAAGATGCATTGGGTGAGAGGTGGTTTCAGCTTATTGATATGAAATCTAATGGTGGTACGGGTTTTGAGGAGCTGAAATTAATGAAGAAAGCTTGCTAGCAAAGCATGTTGGAGACTTTTGGAGAATTCTGAGTCTTTGTGGACCACAATTGTTAAAGGGATATATTTCCAAACTAAGGCTTCATGGATTTGGGCTACCATCCTTAAGTTTTTGAAGGATAAAATTCAGTGCCAAGTTATGAATGGAAAGACTTGGCCCCATTCTTCTTTATGTTGAGTATTTTTTTTTCATATATCAAAATATTAATAATATTATTTTCTTATATTTTAGGCTTAATATATTATTGAGTACATGAGTTTAACATTTTTTTCTTATGTGATACTTGAATTATTTTTTGATTCAATTTGACATTTGTGTTCAACAAAAGTTATATATTTTGGCATTCAAAAATAGCGGTGTTAACTTTTAGTGTTTAATTCAAGGTTTAGGGTTGTTTTGATAAAGTTAATTGCTAACATTATTAGGTTTGAACTTTTATGATTTTGTTAATAGAATAAATTTAACATTAATTGTGAATTTGTTTAATTTTAAGTTTAATTTGTCAAATATAGTCCAATGAATGTTATTTAATTTGGGTTTTAGGATTGATTAGATGAAAGTTAATTGCTAATATTATTAGCTTATTGTATATTTTTATCAAATTAACTCTAAAACCAGAACTAAACATTAAAAAGTTAACATCATTACTTTTGGTATCAAAATATCTAACTTTTTGTCAAATATAAGTACCAAATTAGATCAAAAATAAAATTGGTACCACATTAGAAAAAACTATCAAACTCAAGTACCAAATTAAATATTAAACCATATTTTTATTGAAATATCATAGTATTAATGAATTTTACCATCATTTAAATGCATATATTTTACTCTGCACATTATGTCTAAACTTGATATTTTATTTCTCAAAAATACTTTTTTGATAGCAATACAAAACATTTAAATTTTAAACTAAATATTTCAAAAATACTTCTACACAACATTTTTCAAAAACACTTGTCACAAGTAATGAAAAATTAACCCTTGACGTGCGAGATTATAGATGGGTTCTCAATGTCAAGTTGATTATGGCTACTGAAGGTGAAGAGCAAATCCTTGAAACATTGTGGAGTTGACTGATTCAAAAGAAGAAATGCAGAAGGTTCATCACAAATGCAGGAGTTAGACTCGACTTTGGGGCGTTTGGAAGTCCAGCCGTCTAGGGTATAAGGCCTAAAGAGGTCTGAAATATATATTTTTTTTAAATTTTTAAGGGCCCAATTTTCTTTTTAACTTTTAAAGGGTTTAAAAAATATATTATTTAACTTTTAAGGGCTCAAAATTTTTTATCAACTTTTAAGGGGTCTAAAATTTTTTTTTTCTAATTTTTAAAAATTAAAACTCTAATTTATTATTTCACTTAAAACCTTAAAAATATCAAGAAGGGGTAGTTAAGAAAATTAAAAATTGATGTTAAGATAGAGTCTCAAGTTCTAAAGGCCGAGATAAAAGAGAAGGAATATCCTTTACATAGACTTTAATAGGTTGGAGATACCTAATCTATGGGAATAATGTAGCCACACGTAACAACTTATGGTATAGGCAATTTTTATGGGGAGCTTGTGGGAGTTTTGGAGATTGAAAAAAAAATTGTATTTCGGCATGATCACGTCTTATCACATGTTTGCTTTTGAATTCAATTTTCGATTATTTTTTAGTCGCGTTAAAATTCATCTCCGCCCATTTTCTAATGCTTTAAATATTTAATTTATTTCACATAAATCTGAATATAAGTCAAAATATTAAAATTAAATAATAAAACTATAAATGAAAGAGAAAAATTCACAAATTAATTAAAATTTATGCACCATATAATCAACTTTGGATTTTCATCTTCCAACTTAAATCAACTATTGAATTTCACTTTCAACTAATTTGGTTTGAGATTTAATCCGGTTTGACTTTTAATTTTGATTTTTGTTTGATATCACAAAAAAGAAAAATTAAAATTAAAATTGATTTTATTTTTGTATCCATACTTAGGTATCCAAATATTTACCATTCACCTCAACTCGATAAAAAATTAACCCACGACCAAAATAAAATGAACCCAAACCCAGAATTAAGTACAAAACCAAATAAATCAAAACTCCATTTTTGAATCCCAAATAAATGAGAAAATCATTTCAACTCAGGAATCATGTCTAAAAATTGATTTTTCCAATTGGTTCGGTGTCCAGTAGCTGGCACAATTCAATTTGGACTCCTTTGCATCCCCGTTTATTATCAAGACAGTGTATTTTTAATTCATCTCGGTGCAATCGCAACACAAAGTTCCAGTGCTTTAGGATGTTGAAATTTAGGTTAAAATTGAATTATTTAATCGAATTAATTTAATTAAATTAATCGATCAGTTAATTAATTTAATTTGGTTAGAAGTCGGTTAATGATTTTTAAGAAGTTTAGTTAATTCGATTCAAAATCGGATAATTAATCAAAATAAATATTATATATTTTTATATTAGCAATATATATTTTCAACTATTATTTTATATTAATCGAAATAAATAATATATTATATATTTTTGAATTATTAAATAAAAGAAAATGAACATTATCAATTTATTTATTTTATATGTTTATACTTATTTTAACATAAAAATATATAAATTTTGGTTAATTTAGTTAACCGATGAATTTAATCAAAATATTTCTGTCTGGTTAAATTTTTTTGAAAAATTTTAATTTGATTAATTAATAGAGAATTTAAAAAATTAATTATTTAATTAATACTAATTCGATTTAATTAACTGTTTAAACAAGCGCTACATCCTCTAAATTTTCACTAAATCCATTTATATCCAGCTGCGTTGGCAGCTTACATGCTTTTTTTCATTACTTTTCATTTATTAATAAATTGAATAAAGTAAAGTAAAAGGAAAAGGAAAAAACAGGCTGATAGCCAAAAGGAGTTATTCTATTATTTATGATATAAAAACAAAAGATAAAGATATAATACACATATATATATATAAAGTAATAATAAATTTAACAACTATAATTAAATATATGATTAATCTTTAAATATTAAATAAAATAAATATTTGAATTTTTCTTAAGTTTTAATTATTTTAATTTTGTAATTGTTAAATAATATTCTAAAAAAATTATATGCAAGGTATAATCAAATGTCTTTACTAGTTATTTTTTCTTTTCATTATAATTCACCTTATCGTCATTGTTGTGATTAAATCCTAACATATTTTTTACTACTGATTTTAATCTTACTATTATAATATTTAATCTCATCACCATCACTGTTTTTAATTTTATTGAAATTAATCTCACCACTCATACAAATTTGAATGTCTATAATTTATAAAAAAAAACATTTTTTTAAAATTTATTTTGAATTTGAACAAAATGTCTAGTTTTTCCAAATTGGCAACAAAGATTTTTCAAAGTCAACAAAGATATTTTTCATCGAAAAATGAAGTTACTTTTGGAAGAGGCAAACGTAGTTTTCAATTATTAAGAACTACTGACAGAATAATTTATATTAAGATTCCTTAAAACTAGCATCAATGAAATGAAATGAAATAAGATGAGTTATTTAATTCTTAAAAGAGATAAACATATTATTACAAAAAATTCACTTCTAATCCAATTAAATTATTTAAAAAATAAATAATTAACTCAATCCAACGCAATAAACAATCAATCTTGATCAATCACTTTTATAATTTCTCGACTTAAATCAATAGAAGATTTCTTCTTTTACAATTTTTATGAATCATTTTTATATTTTTTTAGTTACTTAGATTATAAACAGTAGTTAGAAAACATATTTTTTAGCTTTTAATACTTTTTATCTCTTATTTTCAATACAATATCAAACTTTGTCATCAATGGCTTTAAAGATATAAGAAAATTTTGTCAATGGTTTGAAAGATATAAGAAGTTTTTGTTTGTATTTTTAAAGATAATAGTGATTGTTGTAACTATAAATCTTAATTTTAATTGGTATATTACTGTAATATTAATGAAATGATAATTAATTTAAAATAGCATATACTATTAATAATTAATATACTCACTTGTGTAGTTCAAACCAATAAAAACTCTATTATATAAAAAGATTGATATGATTTTATCTATTATTTTTTATATTTAGAAAATTTTATCTACCATTCTCAACGTATAATTCAAATGAATAAAAACTCTAGCATTAAAAAAATTTAATTTATTTAATACCAATTTAGTAATTAAATGAACATTAAAAAATATTCTCATCAATTCAAAAAAATTTCAAACTCATCCTTTTATATATATATATATATATAAGAAAATAGAAAGCAAAAGAAAAAAATTATTTATTTATTTATAAAATAATTTAATTAAAGTGAAATTGAAGTAGAGAAGCTATTGAATGTGGAATAATTTATAATAATATCTTTAAGAATTGATGAAATCACATGCATAAAATTAAGGGTTTTAAGATCATCTTAATATAAGTTATTCCCGTTAAATATTTTGGGGTTATATTATAAAGTAAATTTTAATATTAAAATATATTTCAAGTCTATGTATTTTTTGTACATTTAAATTTTAGTCTATGTACTTTTATTTTTAGTAATTTATTCCCTATATTTTTTTGAATTTAAAAATCCAAATCTAATTGTAGACACTATTAAATTCTTTTGTCAAATTCATTGTTATAACATTTTGAAATTAAAAAATTCATCACTTAGTAGTCGTATAACAAAAAGAAAAAAAAAACATTTCATTGGACTTGAATTTAAAAATTAATCTTAATAGTGTTTACAACTCTTAAAAATTACATCAATATTTTACTCAAATCTCGTTTCTAACGTGCATCGGCGCATGCATTGCATGTGATTTCAAGCATTTAATTCTTAATTAATTTTAAATAATGTATTTTTAATTATTGTTACCTATCAATGATAATGATAGTTTATTTTAGTTTTTAAATAATATACAAATTTGAAACTATATAAGAAAATAAACTATAATATTAATTTCGAAAAAAAAGTAGGTAAAACAACATGAAGCTATTTTAATAATAGTTTATGATAAATACAAAATATTCACAATTAAAAAAGAAAAAAATTAAGAGTGCTTATTTCCCACAATAGAAACAACTTATAAAAAATTTAAAATTACAAATGAAATTATATATACAATTTATAAGTGAAAATTTTACATAATTATATACATAAAAATATCCATAAAAATGTACATAAAAATACATATGTGTTACGAATATCTTATTAAGTGGATGTCCATCAAGATAAAGATAATTTTTTATGTACTTTAAATTCCAATAGTCATTAGAGTAGATCTCTACTCCATTTATACTTTTATACTTCTTATGTCTATAAATAGAACCTTTGGAAAAGCTTTGTAAATATTTCGATTGATCAATAAAATACGCTCTCTCTTTGTTCTTTTCTCTCTGTCTACTTTTTATCTTTTTATTTTATAACACGTTATTAGCAGATTCTATTTTATTTTATAATACGATCACTCTAAATTTGCTGCTCAAGTTGTTGTCGATTGCCTTTTAGAGCTATTGCAATTTCAGTTTCAATTAAAGCCTACGCATTATGGGTAATCATTAGAGCCTTTAACCACTCAGATATTCAAATATATTATACTATGATTTATTTATTATATCATGTTTATTATAATTGAAGACTAATCATGATAACATGAATAGATAGATTCTGATTTGAAATCACGTATGTTTGCAATTGTGATTATGAAATAAAGAATCAATGGAGGCATTTAAAAGTCTATCTTACTAAATATGTTGCATTCTCCAAAGTGAATGCAAACATAAAGAAAATAAAAGATATAATCATGAACACTATAAGTGGGAACAAAGTAAGAAATATGAGAACATGAGAGTTCTCAAGATAACTCTTCAATGGTTAAATATAACTTATGTTATCAATGTGATATGAAAGATTATTGGCTACATATGTGGCGTACGCCAAATATTTTGTTTCTGTTAATATTCTTTGAGGAAGATATAAAAATATAGTAATGAATTTTATCATTACAGGTATAAAATCTTTATCTTATTTGGTACTAAAATAAACAAATATTATTTCAATATTTGGTAGTACAAAATTAGTCGAAAGCTCCAGAAGAGCTAATATATTAATATCTTGTGT
Organism: Gossypium hirsutum; assembly: GCF_007990345.1. Taxonomy (NCBI): domain Eukaryota; kingdom Viridiplantae; phylum Streptophyta; class Magnoliopsida; order Malvales; family Malvaceae; genus Gossypium; species Gossypium hirsutum. The sequence continues at coordinate 108,397,006 of NC_053434.1, forward strand.
TGGTTAATCCATTGGTTTTAAAAGATATTCATTATAATGAATATCATATTGAGATTGTGAATGAAGAAAAGATTATATTTCATATGAATCACTATTGCTATAAATATCTATTTTGAAAGGATGAAAAAAGGGAGGATTGAGTTATTGATTACTCTTGTTATTAAATTGAATTGACTGTAACTATCTTTATGATCTTCTTCTGTCATCATCCCATTAAGGGACTGAAAGCAAAATATTTGACTGTGAAAGATCTACTTATGAGCAATAGATATGGTAATTCTATCTAAAGTCGTTATGGTTGGATGCACCTGAAGTTGCAACTTTTTTTTAAATTGCGAGTATAACTCTACAGTATTCAGAATAAGTTCTCAATTAAATTATGTGAAAATATTACTAATGAGAACTAGCAAAAGAGAAAACTTATGTATGAAAAGTCATTGTTATGTACCTATATTGTACACTGGAAATAATTTTATAATTATTTTTTTATATTTGAATATTTTGGAATATTCCCTTAAGCGAATATTGTATATAATTGTTTGAAAATTATATTTATTTCATTGACTTAGTGGCATTATAACTTCACATTGATTATACATTTCCAGTAGTAATGTCACAATAGTACTTATATGTGGATATAAAGTAAATGACATTAAATTATCAATTGTCAGAATTATATTGACATTATAAGTACAATTGAAATGCATGTTAAAGTAAACTAGAAGTTTACTGATACACATGCATTTACTACTTGGCATGACCAGTTAGATCATCCTGGATCATATATGATGCGAAAATTAATTGAGAATTCATATGGACATTCATTAAAGAGCTAGAATATTCTTTAATTTAAAGAATGTTCATTTGTTGCTTGCTCTCAATGAAAACTGCTTATTAGAAACTCACTAGCTAACGTTGAGATTTAATGTCTTGCATTTCTGAAATGAATATGGGCCCATTCATCCACCATATGGATGGTTTTGATATTATATGATTTTGGTAGATACATCTACAAATAATTACATATGCATTATCAACTTGCAGCCTGTCATTTGTAAGATTGCTTGTTTGAATAATTAAATTCAAATTATGCAATTAAGACAATTCATATTGCTAAAGCTGATGAGTTTATATCTCAGTCTTTTATTGATTGAGTTTGAAAAACTTTTGTAAAGCTTGTTATTTATACGCATAATGGTTTGGAAAAATTATTGATTGAACGCCTTTGATTAATATCTAAACCATTACTTATGAGAACTAAACTTCCTATCTCAACATGAGATTATGTTGATTTACGAGTTCTACACATCAAGTTGCCTCTGATAAATACATTTTAAATGTTTTGAAGATTCAATTATGACATGATTTGTGATTACTATTTTGATTCGATAGTTTTTCTGACATTAGGGGGAGAGAAATAATAACTTGTAATGATTTAAGGGGGAGAGTAGTTTGAACCAGAAGTTCAACAAGGATAACTCATTACAAGTTCCAAATATGAAAATTCTCATAAAGAAAATAATTATTCTAGATGGTTATATAGTGGAGGCGGGTGCTCCAAAGAGACCAAGACATAAGTAAACTCCAGAATAAATCAGGTACTTGAAACTGAAGATTAAATAGTGAAAATAAGAGATCTCGGTAATTATGTCAATTAGAGAAATGTGGAACCAGTAATAAATTGGTCAACAATGGTTTTGCATGTATATTATTGTTGAAACAATGAAATAAAAGAAGAATCTTGAATAAATCTATGAGAAATATAGATATGGAATAGATTGTTCAAAATAGAAGATGCAACTCAAGTACAATTAAATTCGTGGAGTTTTGGGCCATAGTAAAATATCTAAAGGTATAAAGCCAGTGAGGGTACAAACGAAATAAAAATATGAAGTTTCTCGTTAAGCCCTGGCATTGATTATGAAAAGATATAACATTATTTTGTGGTAGATGCAATAGCCTTTAGACATATTATTAAACTGGCAGTTCATAAGAGATTTAACTTGTGTCTAATGGTTGTTGTTACAACTTTTATGAATCACTATATAGTAAAGTTTATATTAAAATCTTTGAAGGATTTAGAATGCTAGAAGCATATTGAAATTATCGGGAAATTGTTAATTTATATGAATTGATATAATTTGAACATATTTGGTAAATTGACTTAGTCAATAGTAATTAAAAGAGGATTATAAATGATTCAAAATCCCTATTTTATTTTTATAGAAGGATCATGATTAAAGTTTGTTATGATTATTGTTGAAACTCCTAAAAAGATCAAAATATATTTTCCCCAAAATTTTCCCTCAGTCATGAATTTCAAAAGAATGTATATAAATGCTTAGCAATACATTCATATAGTCATTTGAAAACTAGTATTCAGATGATACGTAGAATATGAGAAAGTATGTGATGTTTTCATGAAGGGGATAAATACGCGCCATACACATTTTCCCTTAACCGAGGTTTTTTCCCATTGGGTTTTCCTGGTAAGTTTTAATGGGACAACATATTATGTGCATTATAGATATGTGCACTTTTTCTCCTTCACTAGGAATTTTCTTCACACAAGTTTTTTATCTTAGTAAGGTTTTAACGAGACACATTATCTACAAATGGACTCCAAGGGGGTGTTATGAATATCTTATTAAGTGGATGTCTATCAGATCAAGATAAGTTTTAATGTACTTTAAATTCTAATAGTGATTAGAAGTAGATCTCTACTTCATTTAATTATACTTCTTATGGCTATTTATAGACTTTGAGAAGCTTTGTAAGATTTCGATTGATCAATAAAATACACTCTCTCTTTTACTTTCTATTTTCTTTATTCTTCATTTTCTGTCTATTTATTTTATAACAAAATAATATATGTATATAAAAGTACTAATTCATCTAACACCTAACTATCCTAATTAATTAATTATTTTTTCGAAACTAACCTAATTAATTAATTATAATATTAATAAATCTGTACGTTTCTAGTTAATTCTAATGATCATCATCCTATTTCTAATAGTCATTGTAGGAAAATTTAATAACATAAATTCTATTCTAAATAAAAACAACATAATATTAAAGAACCAATAATAATAAATAAAAAATCACCAACACACATGTACAAAAATAAATTTACTAAACTTTAAAATAAAATGTTAACATAACTAGTCCTTACTTAAGATGAAATTCAAATTATATCTAATAACAATCAAGTACAATTTAATCTTGGAATTAAACTGTAACACCCCCAACCTAGTCTAGGAGTTTCGGCTAAGTTGAAGGCATTACATTCCATCACCGAGGTGAACTGTAAGCTCTTTTAGTTGTGTTGATTTTGTATGAAAATCACTCTTTTGTTTATAGGAAAACATTTTTTTTTTCCACTTTACTT